>NC_051159.1:59095555-59108636 GCF_013339745.2 Dermacentor silvarum | reverse complement strand
CCGAACTGCCCAAGAACCTCACACGGTGAAATAAACCTCGAAAGCCGCTGCGGAAGAGAGAACCTGCTGTGTGCCACAAAAACTCCTGTGTGCCACAAAAACTGCTGTTTGCCACAGCAGTCAGTGCAAATTTTGCTGCATGTAAAAGATATATACTGGGTGTCTTAACTATCATGCACCAAGATTTCAAAATATGAAAATGTCACATAGCTGGACAGAACCAAGCAAATGTTGTCTGTCGTCTCTTGGAGATAGTCAGATTATTTTTTGCATTCCGCCTTATTGCATAATTATTTTCATAACTGATTAATCAACTTTTCTAATGATATGATTAACCAAAAATAGTGTGAACGAGAGAATTGCACAGCAACATGAAAGATTCCCGATACAGCATTTTGTTGCTCAATACGTGATACATAAAAGTGTTTTCCGAGCGTGAAAGAAACCCGCGAATAGACTCAAAATTGCCTCGAGGAGCTTTGCGTGTATTCGTGGGCTTCTTTCGCGCTCGGAAAAATACTTCTACGTAGCGTGTATTGACTAATAGAAAGCTGTATCGGGAGTCTTTCAAGTTGCTCTCCACATTTCTCATTGAAGATTTTAATGTTATTATAATATTGAGAAGTTGATTAATTAATTAAGAATAATCATGCAATTAGGTCAACTGTAAAAAATAATCTCAGTATCTCCAAGGGACGGAAAACAACATTACCTTGGTTCTGTTCAGCTACGTGACATTTACATGTTTTTAAATTTTGTGTGCACCCTGTATAATACTGCTGTTTTCTGTGCAGATGTGTGCCTGATTTTCATATTTGTGCCATCCTGGATACTGAATGTATTTTTACAATTCGCGTGCGGTGTATATTACACGCTTGCATGTTATTATTCAACATTTTTCCATTGTGGGAGTGTATGAGAGCGTAAGCTTCTGGGATGGCTACCCTCTATTAAAATTATCGAGCTGCTTCATGCACAATTTCTTAATTATTCTGTTTTTGCAAAATAAAAAATAACAAGTCTATGAGATTATTGTGTGCTGGGTATAAGTGTATTTGTGGACAGGCTGTAGCATGCATTCTAAAATACGCTTACATTGGCATATTCTCATATGCAATTTAAGAAAAAAGAAAGTCACCTCTTAGATCCTGCAAGAGTCACTCGCTCCCCAAACGACGAAATCCAAATGAATAATATACAAAGTCTATATTAAGTGGAATTGAAATAAAAAGATTTTCACAAGTACATTGTATTAGTGATATTGTAATCCAAGATAAAACGCCTGCCTTCGTCCCGCCTGATAAATGATCTTTTGAAAGATTTCTTTACATAGCTATGTGCTTTCTCTCATAGGTTCTAGCTATGAACACCCACTTTGCTCTAGTGCGTTGCATATCGCAAGCTTGCGCCGTTTCATTTCTTAAATTATATCGCGCCCACACTGAATTCGCGTGACGATGCTTGAACGGTTTTCTGAGTTTGAATTTTCCGATGCAGTCACTATTTTCTTCTGATCGAGGGGTAGCACGCGGGCTTACGCTTTCATTTTTTATGCTTGTATGCGTGACTAGATCGGCCGCAACAAAATGTGCGCGCGAGCGGAATGTGAGTGGGCGTTGAGTGCTGCCCAATCGATCCGTGTTCACGTCATTAACGCCTGCACAATATACGTTCATGTTAGCAAAGCATTCAGCCTGGTACACTTATCACCTTAATCTGAAATAACGAATTTCGTTCGCGCTTTGAGTTTTACTGGCGCCACTATGAACGAAAATTTAGCGGAAGCAGAGGAATGCCAAGCCGCCGGCGCCGCTAAGCTGGTGATGATGATGATGATGATGATGATGATGATGATGATGATTTATTGGCATCCCCTTTGAAACGGGGCGGCGACAAATAGTCACCTAGCCTGCTTCATTTAATCAGGTATACTATACATGTTCTTTATCTAGCATTTTTGTATACCTCTCATTAATATTCTTTTTCAAAATTTTACCTTGTACCGCTGCCTGTGATTTTAAGAGATCAGATCGTATCCATCTTTTCCCTGCTTTTATCCACCAGTACTCTAATCGTCTCTTGCTGATCTCTACGGCTGATCTGTTTATGTTTCCTTCCACTTTAAACCCAAGCGCTTCTGGGAGTAGCACGTTACCTACGGTTCTCGCTGGGTGGATCCCGTCGCATTCATTAGGATGTGCTGAGTGGTCTCTGGATCTTTACTGCAGCATACACATGTTTCATCTAGTTCGGAATATTTGTTCCGATATGTTTTCGTCCTTAGGCAACCGGCTCGAGCCTCAAATAGCAAGGCACTGCCCTTTGTGTTATCGTACAGATTTTCCCTTCTAATTTCTTTCTTCTCATTCTTGTAAATCTCCATTGTCATTTTCGTTTCCATGGGACCGCTGGCCGCGGCGCCATCTATCTGCTCGCAGCAGAGCTACTCCGCCCACTGAACACAAGACGTTTTGTAGCCGTCTTGGACCAGCCAAAATGAACTAGAACGTCTACAACTATTCAAGATGGCTACAAGACGTCTTTATATGTACGTCTTGAAGATGTCTCGCGAGGGACGGCTTGAAGGTGTCTTGTTAAGCTGTTTTAAGCTATCATCTTGCTAAGACGGCTACAAAACGATTTGTAAAAACGTCTCGAAGATATCTGTGCGGATCTTTATCCAGGTATATGTATACAATATGCATTTCAGTTCTTTCCGCTGCTTTATACGGTTGTTATATATTTAGCACCCATACTGGCCACGCAGTCTGTACTTAAAAACATGTACATGCACTGCCTTTCCTTTGGTTTGTCATATTACCATCCTGTAAGGTGTACAATTCCATTGGCTGCGCTGTACGTCCGGTCGTAGCGTCTATACGTATTTCACGAAGAAAAAAAAACATGAAGCAAACGTAAAAAATGTGCTAGATTGAAGGCAGCATACATGCAAGACCTAAGGCCTTTAACCACGTTAATTGAGGAAACTGAAAAAGTGAAAAATAAATTCAAGGGTTGTACGTGCCTAAAATATGAAGCAGACCGTAGGTGGAGACTCCGGATTAATTCTGACCACCTGGGTTCTTTAAGATGCACATCAATCTAAGTACACGATCGTTGTTGCGTTTCGATCCTGTCGTACCCGCGATCTCTAGCTGAGCAGCGCGATGCTATAGCCACTTACCTACCGTGGCGGGTAACAGAAAAACGTGTGCCTACGCTGAGCAGCGGCGCAAATTTAGTGTGAGCGTTAATTTCAGATAGATGAACAGGTGAGTCCGATGATATATTTTTGTGGCAGAAGATCGATCGGGTTTTTACCTGTGCGGTTTTCTGCAGGCTGCCACAATGGGCGTTTTTCGCACGATGCTAGTTCAACCTCCCCGCCAGCGCGTTATTTGACAGTTTTTAGCTCCTACGGCAATCTGCACATTGAGCTGCATCAAAATTCCGCTGTCAGCTGTTCAATCCAGTAGTAAAAAAAAAAACTATAGTATCGCAACTTCATCAATTTCTTATTACACTTTTCACCATCGTGTACTCCGAAGTTGTGAGACTGAATCGTTCATTTCATCGCTCTTTCAAATTAAATACCTATATACGCTCAAAAGCTATAGCTAAAACTGGCGCTATAAATAATGATGTGCACGTTGGGGGGAGAGCAGCATATCATGGCATTTCGTCTAGACGTGTTCGTTTTGCCCAATTATTTGCAACCACGTACCGCACGGCGATTTTAGAAGTGCACCACATATTGTAGTAAGCTTTGCCCGAAATTTTAATACTGCAACGTTTATTTGCGACATATTTGAAATGTTTTGAATGACCTTGCTTTGTATATTTACTTGGAATATTTTTCACAATAGAAGCGCGCACTTAACAAACTCGTAACACTGCACCAAAACCGATATTGCAGTCACCAGGACTGCGCACGGTTGGCCAGCAGCTCAGTGCAGCCATATACAGCCGATGCATGGCGGGGGGGGGGGGGGGGGGGGGGGTATTATGCCAGCGTCTACCTAGATTGGAGCGCTTAAGGCGGGCAAATTTGCTTTCGAAGTAAGTTTGTAGTCCACGTGCACTTCTCACAACGTTTACAAGGGCTTTGCCCAACATAAAACACCTTCGATAATTCGCGGTATCTTTCAGAGCCGCGTATACTGAATCTACTCTGTCTGCTTTGGACGTGTTCTTAGGTGCGCATTACAAAATTGCGATATCGTTTAGTATTGCTATGTCGCAGAGTTTTAAACTTGACACTTTCCAATTTTCGAGACTCTTTCGAAAGACAGCGCCGACATTAAATCAACATCTGCTTCCAGCCCATACTTGATTTTACATTTTATTTTAAATGCAAAAAACGTCATCGAAATCGGTGTAGCGATTCCTGAGAATGTCGATTTCACCATTCCTAACTATCCGGAGCTAACGCTGCAAGCATTGCGCATTTCAGTGCGCGCGCTCTACACGAGCGCGTTTCCGGAGTTTCCTTTCTCCATGCTAACGAAAGGCTAACGGCGCCGTGACTGGCAGACATGGAAGGAGGATGAGATTGGAATTTTCTACCTCCCCCCATGCCCGACGGCCCTGGCTGCATAGCGCCGTTGCCTCTTCACAACCACTCTCTCTCGACGCCTCCAACCTCACTTTGCCGTTCTCTCTCACGACCTGCCCTTCGAATCTTTCCCCTTTCACATCTTTCACGGCGGGAAGCGGCGCCGGTTGCTCGGGCAAGTCGGTTCTCGTCCTTATTTTGTAGCGTTAGCTACACTGGCCTAGCCAAGCCCGTTTCGCGCGGCACATAAAGAGCCGTGCTGCGCATGCGCAAGGATCAGTGATGTCACACGGCTTGCGCACCGGAGCCACCGGAGCCGGCACCTCTCGCGCACTCCGCCGCCGCCGCGCGCGACTCACCGCCGCCGGTCTGCGCATTCCAGAGGAGTGACGTCGTAGCCGTGGTAGACGCACTGGCGCCGGCGCTCGCTCGCGGTGCAGTCGCCGTCTGACACTGCGCTGGAGCCGCTGCGCTTCTGACTGGCGTTTGCCAGTGTGGTATAGCCATGGAGAAGGAGAGCGCAAATGCTGCTCAACAGCGCAGAAGAACGGAGAAGCTTGACTCATCGGATCCCGAAGTAGTTGCCTGGCAATTAGCGGTTGAGCGTAGGAGACAACCAGGAAAGCTAAGAATAATCAGCTGAACCTTTGCTAACGCTACGTATATCCTGGCATAGCCGAGCTAAGCCACTGCAACTATTTTTGTCTTTGAAAACTAGCAGAGCGTGCTCTCCATTTTGTGTCTACGATGCGTTAACCAAGGACCGTTGCTGACCCTCGGAGTACGCGGCGTCGCTTCTTTGACTCGGAAAGCGGATCCTGCCTCGTCGATACGGACAAAAAAAGTGAGTACCGCACGAAAGTGCCTTATTTCTGGGAATTGTTACCCCCAAATGCCCTTTGTATGGGCATGCCACGTTTGCGCGATGCGTTCGAAAAGTATACTGTGAGCTTGCCGCTGTCTTGAATTAAACGTTGATACATGTTTGTCACAGATCAAATAATGCTTGCGAATATCCATTTGTGAATAACTTTCATGACGCGTTTTCGTGTTTTCCTCGATGATCCTGGCAACGTGCGAGATATAGCGCTGCACTGACAAATTTAATTCCTTATTATATTGCAGTCATCCATGGTCCGTGGAATGCGTTCGGGACAGTTAGTGTCCCTGTGGGGGCGAAATGCTAAAACACCCGTGTACTTAGATTTAGGTGCACGCTAACGATTCCCAGGTGGTCCAAATTATTCCGCAATTCCTCACTTTGGCGTGCCTCATAATGCAGATCGTGGTACTGGCGCGTAAAACCCCATAATTTTTGAACGTTAAGGAGAGTCAAATACTCATGACAGGTTTATCACAGCTGCTGCTGTAGGCATGCCGAAACTTTAGGGCTTCAACTAGCGTCGCTCGTTTGGCGATACAGAACGCTGCTTCCTCTTATAGTGGCCCACCATTCCCGCATTGTTGGCGATCACGAACGCGATCAGGCAAACTTGCGTAGCCGACATAATTTGTTTGGCATGTTTATTGTTATTCAATTCCTGGCTGGCGCGGTAGCGCCGTTCAAAAATATTCCCGCCTGGAATCTTGATGCCCATTGTTCTTGCGTAAAATCGCGCGCTTTCTGTTGCGTGTTACTGCGCTTGCTTGCAATGTGTTACGTTTCAACTCGTATTGTACTGTTTGCGTGTGGGCCACCTGTTTTATTATTTTGATTTCCGTTTAGTGACGGTAATGTAACTTGTAATATGCATTCGGTCGAGCTACAGTGACCCACGTTTCGAATCTATTGATTGCTGGTTGGCACTTCTAAAATATTGCGACTTTGTGGGTGCCTGCTCATGGATGCAGACTCAGGAACACGCCGTTTTGCGCATAATTTTCTTTCGCACTATCAATTTAACCCAGTAACTGTGCGTGGCTTAAATTAATTCGCATCGGCGTTTGTACTGCAAGTTATAACCTCAACTCATAATCTACTCGCGCGTAGCGTCAAGCGTTGAGCAAACTTAGACACTTGCAGCGTTGTATCAGCAAGCTGAAGCGCTGGTAAACAGACCGATGCATGAGAGAGTGGTTTCCTGTGATGCGCATAACGATGGGCCTTTGTTATCGCAAGACTAATTATTTGCACCGCTGAAAAGGTCATTTCTTATTCCTATTGTTCCATAGACATGCGGAAAAGTCAGGCCGCATTATTGTTCCAGAGCGGATTATGTGTTCATATACATGGTGTCTTTTTTTTAGCGGCAACAATTTAAAAAAAATGCCTGTGGCAGATAGCACAATTATAACCCTTGATCAAAATTACTCGATAAGGCGGCCATTACGTTACGAGAAACCAATATGCTTTTCGAATAATTTACTTAATTGCGCTAATAAACACTAACTACTTTGCAGCACATATTTTAATCTACGCATTGTAGTTAGTGGGTATGAAATGCATATCGACTTAGAACGAGATTTGAGGACTACGCTAGTTTCGATATAATAATTTTGAATGTGTCCACCGAAATGCATTGGCGTTCCAGTTAGTGTGTGCTTCAATGTATGAATCAGCCTTTTCTTAAAAATTAAGTTTAAAAACTGTGCATTTTTACTGCAAGTTTGATACTGCATATATCGAAACCGTTGCCATCCTCAGAATTTGTTCCAAGTCGATATGCCTGGCATAATCACTAGCTACGATTAAAATATGTGCAGTGAGGTAATCAATAAAAGTTCTTTAATGTAACTGTCAATTGTTCAATTAAAAGTTTTGATTTTTCGTAGAAGTAATAGGCCACCTCATCGAGTAATTTAGAACAATTTGGACAGCACAATTGTGCTGTCTGCCACATGTTCTTAAAATTTAGTTCAGCTGAAATAAAAAGGACCATGTAGAATGAGAACATACCGTATGTTCTCATTCTACAAGGTTTTATTTTTTTTAACTGATCCAAATTAAAAAAAAAAAAACATTGCATGTGGCAGATAGCACTTAGGCAAGTGCAATGGTCCAGTCATATCACATGCCTCAAACCATTACGTTATTAAGCTGCTTTCTGTGTCACATAGAGAGAGAGAGAGAAACATTGTTTAATGAAATGCTGGAGATGGTAGCCTGGCTATTCGCCTGACATGCTATTCCAGGTGCTTAATAACGTAATGGTTTGAAGTAGTGATATGACTAGCCTATGGCGCTTGTCATGTAATTGTCATTTTAATTGAGTATGTTGTTACCGGTAAGCTGAACCAACCGCTAAGTAGGTTGAGCTTACCACTGAGGCGAGGATGACAGAAGAAAGTGAATACGCCATTGAGGCCTCAGTAATGACAGAACAAGATGTTGGCCTTAAGAATAACACACGGATGCAATGTCAAATCGTTTGCGCCTTTAAATAAATAAATTCTAAGTGTGGCCTGTATGTGCGGCATATGCATTTTTGTGTCCTCATTAACTGCTAGTTTCGACCGAATTTTTTTTATGCTTCTTCACTTGGTTATTGACAAATCTATCAGTCCTAATTTAAACCACAAGAATGATTAATACGTAGAATTTTGCTCACATTGACTTGCATACTTTGCAACAGCTAGGATAATCAGTTCAAATTCAATGCTGCATCTGGCTTATGTTTTCTCTTGGTTCTGGAGTTCATGTTACAAGAAGAAAAAAAAAAAACAAAGGACGCCGATCAAAAAGTGCTAATAAGAATTTGACGTACGGAAGCCTTGATCAAAACACGAACTGCTCGAAACGACGGCATTCTGCGTCTGCAGGCAGGATATTGCCATCGTTGCGATACAGCGTTTTTTTTTTCTGTAGTTTTCTGTAGTCTGGATAGCAAGGTATTCGGGAAACTCTTTTCAAATCCAGTTTCTTTAGCAATGATAGAAGCCTTTTCTCGTCGGTGGCATATTCAGCCTGCCACGTGCTCCGCAACTGCAATGTAAACGACATTGTTTCTTCACTTCTGATTCATTTCTAATTCATCTCTTTGACATAATTTCTTGCTTCAAGCGGTTTCAGAGAGACTGCTTTCGCTGATGTAAAGATAGTCGCGATTCGCGCAGGCTGTTCTGTATACAATGCTTGGAACATATCTTCTGAATCTTCACATCTGCCTGTTCATGCTGCAACTAGCGGGCCTAAACGTGGGACATTGACTTCATAGGGTTTCAGAACAATTGCGATGGCCTTGCTCACTCAAGTGACATAGGCGAGGGTCGTGCGAGCTCGAGGGCGCGCGTGGCGGGCAATGGGGCAGGCCTCAACGATATTTCATGGAACGAATGAACATTTCCGGTTATGCTCACTCGGACGTAATCTGTGCAAGTCATTGTCAGAAATCTGGTCGCGAGGATTTTAAAGCAAAAATTTTACGGCGATCCCGGCAAATTTGCTCTAAATCAGAACGCTCAGGGCAGTGGCGTATCAGGTGGGGGTGGGTGACCGGGCTTCCGCCCCTCCCCCTCTCCAAATTTTGTCTATTTCTTTAGGCCGGCGCCCTGCTCCCTTTTGTGCCTGGCACGTCGCCTATATTAACAAAGGCGCGTATCCTTCGAACGTGCGGCTATTATGGGCATTCGCGTCTCAACGCTTCTCCGACGCCTGGGAGCTTAAAAGAACGAAGCACCACAGTCAGGACGATCGCAGTGCTTTAGCTCCCCCAACCCCACCCCTGAAAAAAATATCCGGGCTACGCGCCTGGCTCAAATTACGTCGCGAACATTCTGAGTGCGGTTACCCCGGAAGTGTTTCATTCGTTGCGTAGAACATCGTTCAAGTTGACCAGTGACCTCGCTTGGCCGCGCGTCCTTGAGTCGACGCTGCCATTCAACATGTCCCAAGAGGAGGCCTTGTCACGTTTTCTGAAAACCTATGACGCGCGGCGCATATATGTTCCTGCCTGCACGTTGCATCAGGAACATGTGAAGGACACGGTGTAGAATTGTTTTTCGGCGCAAACTGCTACTACATTTAAATCAACAAAAGATGCAATTTCGAAAAAGGGCTTGCAGCATGTGTATGATTTGAAAACGAAAAATGTCGCTTGCGATGTAGTTGTGGATGACGTGGCAACCTCCAACCATGGCACTGGCCTTCTTGGACAAGGATGTTGTTATCGCCAAGAATCCGGATTTCACGGTAGTATATCGGGAGCTTGCTACCGGGGCTACAGATAAGGCCGAATCGCAGCGATGGCATTATTGCATCTGCATACGGAAGATACCTAGGTCGGATTTCTAACAGTTAGTGTTTCCAAACAAGGCTGCGGTATAAATGAGTCGGAACTCTTACCAGTCATATGCAATAAAATCTTTTTATAGCGAAGCCCAAGGGGGAGCCAAAATTACGTCATTATATTCATTACTGCCGTTCACTGCAATACATGCGCAATGTCGCGCACAAATTTCAACTTGTATAGAAGAAGACGGCTTTTCGGCCAGCAGAACCACTACATGGCCACGTGCTCGCTGAACTTCTGATAAAACAGCAAAAGAAACTTCGGTGTCCTTAACACACCACTTCTTAGCATCTGACACGATTGCCTTTACGATAGCTGCCTTCTGTTTCAATGTGATGATCTTTCGTTACCGCTTTTATTTGGGTCGTCTCCAGCATCGCGAAACCGCTGAAACGGTGACGGTTGAATAGGTTGCACGCTGCGACACCAACAATGCTCGTCATGTGCGAGCAGCACGTGGTACACACAGGGAGGCGTGGCCTCTGAAATTGCACCGGCGCAATCTCTGAGGCCTCGCCTATAGCTGCACTAACTAGCCTGCGCGGTGCCGCAGTGAGAGGAATTGCCACGGCGATCTAGAGTCTGCTTATGCGCACCTACGCGTAGTGGTGACAAGGACCAGTGTTGAACGGTGGATTCAACGCAAATACGTAAACGTTTTAAACATCGGCAAGGAATGTGTGCTCTACCCTGCGGAAAGCAGAAGCGAGCCTGCAAGGGTCGGGCATTTCTTTTTTCGGAGAAAACTGAAGTTTGGTGTATCTATTGGCAGGATAATTTTACTTCGTTGAAACGAGGTTATAAAAACATTCATCTCTTCGGTGATTTCAGCGGGAACGTCATTTTGTTGTATACAGTAATTTGTTATATCCTGTTTCGTTATAACGAAGTTTCACTGTAACATATTTGTTAATCTTTTGTCTTACCTTCTAATTGCAGGTGCAAAATCTGAGGCCAAGCATCATTAGAACGCGCTAAATTTTCTGCGGGTGCATCATCAGCCTGTGGAAATGTCTAAGCCAGTTCCCTGAATTGTGAAGTGACCAATTATAACAGACAGCCACAATGCAAAACTCTAGGAAGTGCATTAGAAACATTTTGCTTATGTAGTGGCATGTTACTGATTTATTAAAAATTCTTTCAAACCTTTGACCACTTTAGCAATTCATTTGTGTGAACAATCTTGCTTTATGTTAAGCCTACGTGGCTTTGACACGTGTTTATCGCTTTTGTGGCTTTGCCAATGTTTCAGTGTTGCTATGGTAGGTTGTAAGAAATGGGCCATAGGGATTGGTACTGTCGGTAAAGCCAACCTTTTTTCAATATTGCAAAGAATACGAACATCCTCATTGATTTCTCTATATAGCAGATAACAAGGAGACACTCAATTCCTTTATAATTAATGCTATAATGGAAGGGTGTTTGGTGTATCTAAATTCTTGAGTGTGCCAAACATCCATGCAAGGAAAACTTCTGTAATAGTGTTGCAGGAGTCTTTGATATTATTCCATCTGCAAATCTTGATCAGTGTTGACAACGTAAGTAAAATGATATTGGGTCTTCCCGGACCATAATGGGCAATGTATGCCGTTTCTAGCAAGATCACTGAAGCTACGCAACATTTCGTTGGATAGTTGACATCGGAAGGAGACAGACCATCTGGATTGTAATATGACGTAATTTCAGCTTCTAGAGACTTTAAAGTATGCTAGTGCTTCCCCTAGCTCACAATAGATTACGTGTTGAACTAAAGTTTAGAGAGTTCAAATCCGTTGTACTTAATATAGTGTGTATATATTGACAGTCACCGTGTTTATTCCTTATTTGTTTCTTCACTTTTTTTCCACAACGGGAAGACTTGGTAACTTTATGGAATACATTGTGTTGAAATAACCTACGTCGTGTTCAGATTTCACGTCCTCTGCACTTTAGACTAAGTATATTTACACTCACTATCTTTTGTAAATACTGTAAAACAATTTAGGGCTTAATTAGCTAAATACGAACGGCTAGAAAAGGTCATGCCTTAGTTGGCAAGTAGATGTTTAAAGCATTTAAAAACGTTTTCAAGACATCCTCAAAACGTCCAGCAGAACGTTTTGTAGCCGTTTTCAAAACGTTCGCAAGATGTCTTGCAAGACGCTTTCTAGCCGTCTTTAAGACGTCTACCAGATGTCTTGCAAGACGTCTGATATCCCAAATTTGGCGGTGCATTAGACGGTCTTAGAGACGGCTACCGAACGTTTTAAGACGTCCGACAAAATCTTGGTAAGATGTCTTCAAGAAGTCCTAATATCTTGCCAGAACGTCTCCAAGACGTCCTGTAAACGTTTAAAATGGTTTTGAAGACGTCTTGCTTATCTTGTCAAGACGTCTTGAAGACGGCTTCTAGACCAATGTGTGTTCAGTGGGCTCGGTGCGCCCGCGCGCGGCCGAACATAATCTGGACGCTCGCTCGCGCGCAGGGTCAACACCTAAATATTCTTCCGCCGTGGTTGCGAATAAGGATGAATGGTTCAACCATGTGTCGACTCTAAGGAAGACAAAGTCGACGTAATTGCGTGTGAAATACAATGCGAATAAGATACGAAATGAGTGAATAATGAAAACGAGACAGATCGAGAGATGTAATCAACACTTAATCGTCACATAGGTTGAACTACCATGTACGTCGACTTCTTTGGCATTGACTCTGGGTTGACCCCCCCCCCCCCCCCTTTTTTTTTAACGCAACGTCTTTTTTATGCATTGAAGCTCAAAAATGATAGGAGCACCAATGCGCTTCATTGCAAGCTTTGTGAACGCTTATCTCGAAATTGGTGCCATGAACTCATTAGTTTAAAAGATAATTAACAAATTGTGTTATGAAGTGATATATTCCTTTTTATTTTAATTGTTCGCCTCTGAAAGTATAATCGAGTGTAAAAAGTAGAAGTGGGCTAAATGCCCCGAGTGATTAAAAAAATTATATTTTTAACGATAAAAAAAAAAACGTATAGCACATGCAAGCTCTACACAGGACACGTTTACCATATAGTTAAAAGGACTAATAGAAACTTTCTCATTACCAAACACATGGAAAAATTAATTTACGTATCAGTGCGCGAGCCAAAACATGGCTTTTTATGTACTTAACGTTCGTGATTGGAGACGTTACCAAGCGTCTGCCACCATGCTGCATAACTTGTTGTTTTCAGTGTTTCCTGCTACATGCAAATGTGAACAAATACTCGTACATTACATGAGTTCAAACACAGGAAGGCAAAATATACATTGAAGCAGGTGCTCGTGCACTGTG